>NC_081414.1:430655164-430680164 GCF_030272615.1 Cryptomeria japonica
CGTTGTCCTCCGCAAAAATTTTAATTCTATGCTTCTGCACCATAATCATGCTTCTCACCATATATATGGTGCCCAAAATGTCTCCTGACAAAGTTACCCAATCAACCAAATTGAATTTAAAGAATCTGAAAATATAATAGAGGAAGAATAGCCGCACACATCCTGCTACGAACAGTATTGATATCAGTTTAAGATTGGCCTAATGGTTGTTTCTCTTACATTCTATTGTGATCTACTAAAAACAACCCGGAAAAAATGGAAAACATATATTTCATCAAATTTGTCATAGGCCGATAGCTAACAATTAGAACGGTTAGAGAAAATCAAGGTTCTACATGGCAAAACAAATGGAATCTTGCACACGTAAAACCCAATATTTGTGTTGCCAAACTCCCGAACTGGCCAACAAATCCTTGAGTTGACATTTTGTCCAATTTACTTAATTAAACTTAAAAAGTAAACTCTTCCTCTAAAAATAGGGTTGACGACCCAATTTTAAGCAGCAATCACAACTATATCGCAGCCTTGTTATTCATTCCTTTGTAATGAGTATACAGGGGATTCTTACAAAAAGTGGGTACGTTTTATTTGATTTCAAGTGATCACAGTTCATCCTATTTTGCTTGTTCTGAATTTGTGAGTAGTTTTTTTTTTTGATCAATAAAAGGCCGAAGCCGCATTTTATTTCATTTGTAAAATTTTTACAAACTCCATTCAGTGTGGGCATCGGTAGGAAAGAATGGAGCTAAGAAAACCTCTGGTCTAGCCCAGATCCCTTAGGGGATCAGATATCAGAACAACTGAAAAAAATTTTACAATTCCTCAACTGAGGGAGATGACTGTCTTAATAAGACATTTTAAGTTTCTTTTTGTGCATAAAATCTCGCACCAATCTCTGGATGTACCCGTCTTCACACAAAAAAAGGAGAAGCCACTGATACTCCGAGCTTTGACTTTAGGACCTGAATCCTGCATCTACAAAAACCTTATTGCAACATGCTTTGTCAAACTGTTAGTAGCATAGTAAGCATGATAATATGTAAAAATCCTTCAATGAATAATAGCATCTTTTCTATTTTATGTAAGAGGATTGTAGCCTGGATAACCCTTAGCTTGAGACCATTTTCACCTTTTAGGATTCAATTTAAGAGATTATCCAGGCTACAATTCTGCCTACACTAATGAGAAGTGTCAATTTCTTAATCACTCTTAACACAGCTTACATCTGAAACTCCATAGCAAAAATAAATTAATATGCCATTGTATGCACATATAAATGTCAATATACGAGATTATCATGGAGTCTGCCAGGATCATAATTCAAAACAAAAGTTCACAGTGAAATATATGTCTGGGTGATGGAGAAAAACAACCAAAAGAGTAAAGGATCTGTACAGAGGCAATAGGACCTACAACAGATCTGAAACAAAGATAGGGCTGATCTCAACTGCCCTCCACAAAACCACAAAAAGAAAACCATTCCATTAATTCGCAGAAGATAGTAAAGACCCGAGTGAACCCCACCCGATATAGAAAAGTCCAATATCACAGCAAATACCCCTATAACTGCACCAGGAACCAGTGTAATCTGGCCCCAAAGTAAGAGACAGGGCTAATATCAATCACAAAGAAGCAATGAATCAATAATATCAAAAATAACAAAGCCAGAACCTTAACAAAATACTCATAGCCTGGCATACACCAATAGTCATAAGAAGATATCATATCTGCCAAAATGAAGACTTACCCAAGCTGCCCGGAGCATACTCAACACAGATACCCTGCAGAGGAGTGTAAACCAGCATGAGCCAGAACATGAATACCCGGCACCAACCAAACTGCTTACAATACTCCTGAAGCATCCCTTTACCCACAAACAGGGACATGAGAGGGGAGGATGATACATGCATATGTGACAGTTTTAATAAGGATATTGCTGAGTTAGATTTTGAGCATATATATACAAACTCATATATATATATAGTGTCTGTATGTATATATGTATATTTGTGTGTGTGTAATAATCTGATTATCTATTTACACCCACCCACATACACATATATAAATATATATGAATGTGTTTATTTGTTAGAATGTATATATATTCATATATTATGCAACATCGTAGATAACTAAAACCAAGACATGACCAGTACCACAGCTTTACCACTAAACATGCAACAGCAACCAGTTCTAACTATCCCCGATGTACACAGGGCTAACAGTCGGTGCAAAGAATCAAGAATGTCATACAATAAATAGCAAGAAAACCATAGCTTGAAAACACATGGCACGGCAACCTCAGTAAATGTCATAAAAGTCATCAAATCTACCAATGCAGACAATAACCACGCAGCCAGGGCGATATAAACACAGTTAACATGCATTGGATGGGAGACCAGCTTGAGCCAGAAAAAGAATAACCGATAACAACCAAACACCTTGCAATACTCCCGAGCCACCCCTTTACAGGTAAGGAGAAGATGATTCAAGCTTATATGAGTTAGTTTTTGTACCAATATACACAAACTCATATATATATAATCTCTGATTTATATATATGTATATATGTGTGAGTGTAAGTGAATGAGCATCTATTTACACTTACATACATACACACATATATATATATATGAGTATGTATATATATGTTTATGAATAAGGTTGTGTATATATACATGTATCTATAGATATGGATATATATATGTGTGTATATTTGTATTAATATGAGTCTACAAATATATACATATATGTATATGTGATCATATATATATATTTCTGTATATATAACAATACATATTTGTCTGAAGCTTAGATTTCAAAAGTGTTGTAACAAGGATACCCTGACCACAATTCCTAGGTAATATACAAGAGGTCCAAGGAGAGGACTTGGAGAGGAGTGAAGTGAGATATTGGCATGGTCAGCGTCTAAGTATTAATCCGAGGGAGTATCTTTTCTAAAGACTGATGAATTACCATCTGCCCCTAGATTAGCTAGCTTGTCAGCTATAGAGTTACCTTCCCGATAGATATGCTTGACCGAAGTTTCCTCAAAGTATTTGATCAGGTCCAGAATACTTTTTAATTCCGTTTTCAATCTCCAGTTGGTAACTTCCCTAGTCCTGACTGCATTTATAGTTAATGACGAATCACCTTCAATTTCCAGATATTTAATCTTGAGTGATTTAGCTAAAATCAGACCCTCCCGCAAAGCTAAAAACTCAGCCATGTTATTGGAAGCCACACCTATGGGCTTATTTATGCTAGCTATAAGGTCACCTTTGTCTTGATGGATAGCACACCCAATGCCTGCTACCCCCGGGTTCCCACGGGACGCACCATCAAAGTTAAGCTTAGCCCAGCCCATTCTGGGAGGTGCCCATTTTGTTAGCTTCCTATCCATCTCAGCCTGATTCCCACCTTTCCCAATAAACGGGGGAATTATCAAACCCAACCATTTAGATCAAAGGACCTCATCCCATCTGGATAAGTTAATGGACTTTTCCTGTGTATATCTAAGATTATTATTGATTTTTTCCACTATTGTTGCTTCGATTTTATTTAGAACGGATTCTACCCTCAATTTAGATTCTTTGAAGATCCGCCTGTTTCTCTCCTTCCATATTTCCCAAATGAGGATTGTCGGGGAAATAAACCACACTGAGTGATATATATCCTTTGTGTGAGGAGGTTGCCAACTAGTCAACCAATCTGAAATGTCCCTAGGTCTCGGCGTCAGCCATCCAAGGCTTGAGCAGAGCCAATCCCAACATCTCTGACTGAAACTGCAATTGAGAAGCAGGTGGTCCGCATTTTCTTCCTCAGATTCGCAGAGAGGACATCTCGAAGGACCCTGGAAACCTAATTTTGAGAACCAGTCTGAGGTAAGAATCCTTTTTTGGAAAGCTGCCCATGAGAAGAACCCAGCTTTAGGGAGACCGATGTTATTCCAGCATAGGCTAATCGGTATATTAGGATAGGTTGCAGCTCAATTTAGTTTTAAAAGTGAGTATCCTTCTTTGGTTTTATAAATGCCAGACGAGCTACCCACCCATATTATCCTGTCTTTCCCAGAATGTAATGATAATTGCCTATGCCTCAAATTATTCCAGAGGATCTCCTTATCAGAATTTGACAAATTCATCTCATCAAGGGGTTTCCACTCCCAACCCATAGCGGGATCATTGGGGCTAAGCTTGATATAATCCTTAACAAACCTACCCCTGATAGCTTTGAAATGTTCTATACCTTCTAGGCTAATACCAGTTTTGTCTAAAGCTGGGTAGTCCCCCCAGGAGTCTTCCCAGAACAGAGCCTCAGAACCATCCGCGATATCCCAAGAAAGATAATCCCTGATCACCTTTCTACATTCCATCATAAAATTCCAAACTTTGGATCCTTTGGGTACTATTTCCGTCCTCAAAATGCTATCAGGGTTGGAATTAGTAAGATATTTAGCTTTGAGGATCCTTACCCATTTAAGATTTGGATCCGAGTACATTTTCCAGACTAATTTCGCCCCCAGTGCCAAGTTTTGAGTCCCCAAATCTTTGATGCCAACTCCCCCTAAATTGATAGGATGGCTAATTTTGTCCCAAGAAATTAATGCGAATTTCTTTTTGTTTGAATCCATATTCCAAAAGAACTTCCTCATCTTTTTAATCATATCGAGCCGAGCTCCTTTAGGTAGCTGCTGGCAGGACATTTGATATATCGGAATAGCTGCCAAAACGGCTTTAAGTAAAGTAATCCTCCCAGCCGAAGAGAGGCATCTATTCTTCCAAGAGTTCAACCTGAGATCCATCTTGTCGAGGATACCCTTCCATAATGAGATTAAATTGTTTCCCTTGTCCAACGGTATCCCTAAATATTTACAGGGCAGTTTCCCTCGATCAAACCCAAAAATATTACATATATCTGTTTCTAAGTTCTGCGAAGTATGGAAGAAAAAGATTTCCGATTTATTCTTGTTTACTTCCTGACCCGAGGCTAAAGCATAAATGTCAAGAATCCTTTTGAAAGCCATGGCTTCCGACCTATTCGCACATCCCATCAGCAATGTGTCATCCGCAAACTACTGGTGAGTGATAGCCTCCAATCCATTAGTGATTTTAATGCCTTTAATAATCTGGTTCATGCGAGCACATGAAATGATTCTCCCAAGGCCCTCTGCCATTATGATAAATAAGAAAGGGGATAAAGGATCCCCTTGTCTAATCCCTCTGGATATCTGGAAGAAGCCAGCAGGAGAACCATTAATAAGTAATGATATCCTGGGAGATGAGATGCATTCAAATATTAAATTGATCCATTGTTTAGAGAACCCAAAGGATTCTAAACATTTACACAGAAATCTCCAATCAACTCTGTCATATGCCTTTTTGATGTCTAATTTGATCATCATAGCCGCTGAACGATTTATTTGTAACGAGTGCATGACTTCTTGCGCCACAATAATGCCATCGAATATGGATCTGCCTGGAACAAATCCTGTCTGTTCCTCTGAAATTATGCAAGGGAGAATACCCTTCAATCTATTCGCTAAAATTTTTGTAAAAAGCTTGTAGATTGTGTTGCATAAGGAAATAGGTCGGAAATCATCAAAGTTTCTTGATTCCTCTTTCTTAGGAATCAAAGTTATGAAAGTATTGTTGATCTCCCTTAAAATACTTCCAGAATTTCTTACGGCTTCCAAAGCATCCACCACCTCCTTACCTATAATGTGCCAGCATTTTTGGAAAAAGCAAGCTGGAAAACCATCGGGGCCGGGAGCTTTATCCGGGTTAAGTTGCCCCAAAGCTAATTTTACTTCAAATTCTAAAAATTTGTTGCAAAGTGCTTTGTTTTGATTTTCAGTTACGATCTTAGGAATATTCCTAAGCAAAGCTAAATTTGCGTCTTTAGGGGAAGATTCCGAACTGAATAAAGTTTTGAAGTGGTTCACCGCTTCTGTAGCGATGTCTAGTTGATCTTCTAGAAGGATGCCATTATTGCTCATGATCTTGTGAATACTATTGGTGATCCTCCTGTTTTTTGTACTGTTGTGGAAGAACTTAGTATTCCTATCCCCATTTTGAAGCCAATTCTCTCTAGATTTCTGTTTCCAAAAAATTTCTTCTTTTGTAAGCGTATCCTCATATTTCCCGAAGAGCTCCTTTTCCTTGAGGAAGCTCTCCTGATCCATCCCAAGTCTAAACACCTTTTCATTAAGGTCTGCAATTTCTTTTTCTAATGAAATTTTAGTTTCGAAAATATTACCGAAGACTTCGTTATTCCATTTCAATAACTTGCTTTTAAGATGTTTTAGTTTATTTACAAGGCAAAACATTTTTGAACCCTGAAAATTAACCTCCGACCACCACCTGGCCACGAGATCGTAGAAATCCGGATTTTGCATCCACATTTTTTCAAACTTGAAGGGGCAGCACCTCGGTGTAGCCTCTCCCTCAATATTGAGGATGATAGGATAGTGATCTGATCCTGACGAAGGGAGTAACGAAGCTGAGAGGTTAATTGCTAGATCGCTCATATTCCCTTTAAAAAGGAATCTATCTAACCTCTCAGCGATTTGAGTAAAGCCTGATCTTCTATTGTACCAGGTATACATACCATTATTAGTTTCTATATCAATCAGATTGTTCAGAGCTACCCACTCTCTAAAGTCTTTTAAGGATTGAGGTTCCCTACGTGAACCACCCTTTTTTTCTGATAAGTTTAGGATAGCATTGAAGTCCCCTCCTAGAATAACAGGGGAAGAGGGATCTATTTCCATCATAAACGAGATTTCCGACCAAACTTTGCGTTTTCCAGCATCTGGAATCGGGCCATAGATGTTTATAAGGGTAAATGTGAGCTTACTGTGTTTGCTTGTAACCTTTCCCAATAGCCAGTTTCTGTTTCCTGCTAATGGACAGAATAATATGCTACGCGGATTCCAAATGATACCTAATCCACCAGAGGCACCCCTGGCTTCCACAAATTCCCAGCTTAGAAGACCTAATTTCCTTTTAAAAGCCTCGGCTTCTACCTGGGCTAATTTAGTTTCTTGAAGGAGAACAATGTCATGTTTCCATTTTATGATGTTGCGTCTAATTAGATGCTATTTGTTAGGGGCATTCATGCCCCTAACATTCCACGAGGAGATTTTCATTGGACCGTGGGAAGGCCCTTCCCCTTCCCAGCATCAAAGAAGGCAGTTAATTTGCCTTGATCTTTTGCATTTCCATCCTGCAACCTTAATTCGCTTAAAGATTTTCTGCCTCTACATCTAGCTTCTCTTGCGCAGTCAGGGGTGTTTTTCCCGACATATATGTTTGATATTCCTAAGGGTAGATGGGGAATTGTCACTCCTTCTCCATCATCCTCTCCTGGATGGGACTGAGCTGCTATGTTGTCATTGACAGGGAGAGGGGTGGTATCTCCTTCCCTATTTTCATTATTATCTCCCGCATCCAAAGAGGCCAGAAGTTCCTGAATTAGAAACCTCTTCTCAGCTTCTTCTTCCGGGGAGAGATTTTCGACTTCATTATTATTAAATACCTCTATAACAGCAGTCATTCTAGAAGACATTTCTTCTTGATCTGCCTCATTTTCTTGCCCCATGTTTACAACTGATTTTGTTTCAGAAGGAGATATCAATGAATCCACCGAATCGGAGATTCTTTTTGACATCTCCACTAAGGCTTCTTCTTTTATGGAATTTGCCTCATCTATTATCTTATCAAGGTCATTAATATTTCTAAGATTGTTTTGATTATTTTCATCTGTATTAGTCACAGGAGGGCAGTTAGCATATTCGTGGATAGTATTTAAAGTGATTTTATCATTCTGTACTGAAACAGGGTTTTCCTTGTGATCGGTGCTTTTAACTAGTGCCAGGCTTGGTTTCAGCCAAATATCTGATTCATTTATGACCCCATCATAGAAGGTGGGATGAATGTTCCATTCCCCCCTATTTGTTACTAGCTTGGTGGGTTCCAAGACCCGGGAGTTACAATCGAATTCAACTAAGATTTTGGTGTTTTTGTTTGAAATCATTCTTTCTAACCCTTCGCAGCCCAAAAAGGACCCGAACTGTTCCCCTATGAATTCCAAAATTTTAAAATTCAAATATTCGATAGGTAAAGAGCCCAGATTAATCCATCTTGGGTATTTGTTTATATTCTGAGAATGAGGGTCAAAATTCGGCATCCATTCACATCGAAAAAAACCAAAACCTCTATACAATTTAGCCTTACCATGCAAAATGTCATCCTTTGTTTTCTGATTATTACACAAAATTGCAAGAAAATTGTTATCCAGGATAGTAATACTTACCTGTTCCGGATAAAGGGCCAACCACCAGTCGACAATCTTTTCTATATCATCACCGGAACCGGTCCATTTTACAAAAACCCCATAGTTGTTATATGAATTGAATTGGGGTTCCATTAGATAATCCGGAATGTTGCATATACGCCTTTGCCTATTATTAGGTTTAGGCTCAAAAATTCGAGCTTTCCCGAGCGGCTCCAAGTTAGCCCCTGTTGCCGGAGAAAGCTTTGAAACTGTGTATTTGCCCTTGTCCATATTTAAAGCAGTATCTTTATTAATGCCCATCTTTTTCCTGATTCTATTCGAATGATACACTTGCCATCTTCCGTCGGAGGGAAGCGACAGGGTTTTGGCACTTTTAGCCCTAAATTCATTATTTATCCCAAAGTTGCCCGCTCTGATGACCGAATCCCTCCTTTCAAATGACCTCGATGTGTTTTTTGCAGGGATTCTCTTGCATGGCGGACTGAATATCGAGACGCTCTTCGGGCAAGATGCGAAAACCTGCCTGCTCCCCCCCGTCGAAAAACCCGACAAATGCATAGGTTGTCTTTTTCGCATTTTCGCCTGATCAACATATGCACAAATTTGTGAGTAGTTTTAGTTTGCAAAGATAATGATGTTTGTTTGCGACTTCAATATGAAGGTACTTGCAAAAATCTCAGAGACATATGCATGATAAACAACATATAGTGAACAAACACATATGTTGTGTTATCTCGACTCAAACTTATTCAGTGTTTTTGTTCAATTAACTCCCTGGATGGTGCATTCGGCAGGAAGGTCCTGCGGAAACCTTTTTTTGTCCAAGTTGTAATCATAAACCATGTAGTTCTTTCGCACCCATCTCAGTTTCTATTGTTGAGTAAAATCCAAGGTCGCCTGACTCCACCATGAATTTGCAGAGCAATCAAAAGACATGAATTTATCTACCAGGCCCAGCTGAGAAGGATAATACGTCCTATGTCATTACTAACATGAGGACTATGATATATTAAGGTGACTTACATAATATGCAGTTACAGTGCCTATCGAGTTACCGGAAACTAACTTGATTTGCATATCAATTTTTTTGAAAAGGTATTCCTTCTTGGATTGAAATCCTGAGCCTATCATAAAAAACCTAAATTCAGGTTCAACGTAGAATTTGGATTATATACTGTAAGGAAAGGATCATACGAGTAGAAAACTATGGTTTTTCGTTATACCTGAAGATTGGTCGAGAGTAAGATGCAATTGTTCCCCTTTGTTGAGTATTTTAGCGCGATCACTACCCCATGTGATATCAAAATCATTGTAAAAATCTGTTGAAAATTGTCTTTAAAGCTAATTTTGGATTTCAGAACAACAGTGGAATTATCTTACTCCCATATAAATCAAAAATCAAATAAACACGATTCAATCCAAGTGATGGCTAATGGTTGTTCAAGGGGTAGTGGTCGTTCAAAGAGCATGTCACGATAGTTTTACCACATTTGATGCAGTGAAATTGCCATGCTAACCCAAACCTTATCTTTGTCCCTGCACCCAGCACGTAACATCCATGTGGCAAAGCAATAATCTCAATTTAAGGAACAGTGAAAGACACCCAACAAACTACCGGAACTCACCAAATTGTCAGAACTTTAAAAACCATGGGATCAAAATCAACTATTGTCGGTTGAGCGTGAGACACTCCCAATGGGCTATGCCCACATTAAATAGCCTATCAGCTAAAAATGAGGATATCAAAATAAAATTGATAAATATTTTGTAACTTGGCTTCCCTTAGACTCACATCAAGTCAAATTTCTAAAATGAAGGCAAAGAAAATAAAATAAAATAAAACCTGAAGAGAATGATCATGTTATTCCTAGGTATGTAAGACTGAACCAAAGTCCTGAGCAGATTATTGGGGATAAGGATGCTGGAATACTAACTAGAAGGAAAATAAGAGAGAACTCTTGCATGATCTCCACAATTGAACCTAGAAGTGCTAAGGAGGCATTTGGTGATGATTATTGGGTTAAAGCTATGGAGGAGGAATTGGATCAAATTGAGAAGAACAACACTTGGACCATAGTACCCCGACTGGTAAACAAGAATGTTATAGGTACTAAATGGGTATTCATAAACAAGTTAAATGAAGATGGTGTTGCAGTTTGCAATAAGGCAAGATTAGTCTGCAAGGGTTATGCTCAAGAAGAAGGTGAAGATTATGGCAAAACTTTTGCACTAGTAGCAAGACTGGAAGGTGTCAGAACTTTCCTTGCATTTGCAGCCCATAAGAAGTTTAAGGTATACCGGATGGATGTTAAGTCTACATTTTTGAATGGGATATTGGAAGAAGAGGTATACATAGAGCAGCCTGATGGTTATGCATTGACAAATGAGAAAGACATGGTATGCAAATTGCATAAAGCTTTGTATGGATTGAAGCAGGCACCTAGAGCATGGTATGAATGGCTTCATACACATCTAATGAAGATAGGCTTTGCAAGAACCAGTGATGGTAGTAATATTTATCTCAAGTCTGAAGGAGATGAAATACTGGTCAGTGAAGTATTTATTGATGATATTATTTTTGGAGGTAATGATGTCATGAGCAACAGTTTTGCAGATGAAATCAAAAATGAATTTGAAATGTCTTTAGTAGGGGAAATAAAAAAATGCATAGGCTTACAGATACAGCAAATGAAGAATGGTATTTTCATTACTCAATCTAAGTATGTGAAAGAGGTTTTGAAGACTTTTGGCATGAGTGACTGTAAACTAGTTGGAATACCAATGGTTAGAGGTTGTAAGTTGTCCAAGGAGGATGCATCTAAGTCTATTGATGAAAAGGAATACAGGTCAATAATTGGCAAATTACACTATGTTGTTCACAGCAGACCGGATATTGCCCATGTGGTTGGTATAGTTGCTAGATTTCAGAAGAATCCAAAGGAAGCACACTTGATTGCAACAAAGATAATTTTTAGGTATCTAAAAGGTACATTTGACTATTGATTATGGTATCCATATGGAGAAAACTTTGATTTGAAGGCATACATAGATGTTGATTGGGTAGGAAATATTGATGACCATAAAAGTACTACCGGTGGAGCATTCTTCTAGGAGGAAGGCTAGTTTCATGGAGTAGTAAGAAGCAGAGTTGTACTTCATAATCTACTACTGAAGCTGAGTATGTTGCAACTTATATGAATTGCACACAAGCTATTTAGATGAGGCACATTTTGGAAGGTTTTAAGATGAAGATCTCAAAACCTATAAAGATTCTATGTGATAATACAAGTGCCATTAATATTTCTAAGAATCCTATTTTGCACGCTCGCACCAAACACATCGAATTGAAGTATCACTTTTTGAGGGAAAAAGTTCAAAGTAAAGATGTTATCTTAGAGCATGTTTCTACCCAGGAGCAACTTGTAGATATCTTTACCAAACCTCTGCCTAAGACTACTTTTGAGTATCTTAGAAGTCAGTTGGGGGTTGTCCCTCTTCATGAAGTTAGTTGAGCATGATGCTGATTGCATTAGTCCCTAAATTACTTGTAGAATTTTACATGGATTGATGAAGATGTGGATGTATTCCACAGGGGGAGCATCAAGTTGCAGTATGTTGTTGATGCACAGTGAAAATTTGACATTACATGTTTTACTTTCAATTGGCATTGTTGTCAAAGGGGGAGAAGAATTATGTGATTGAGGAGAAGAATAATGTGATTGAGGAGAAGAATTATGTGACTGGCAAAGGGAAACCAGTGAAAGGCTGAAGACAGATAGAGCATGGTGAATACATGGTAACGTAAACCAGGATTCCTATTCACCAATCACAATAGCAATCAGAGGCGTTGATATTTGTATTTCCATCAATGTCAAAGGGGGAGATTGTTGACATTTGCATGAAGATTGCATTAATGATATGTTATGTTGTCATTGATGTCAATTGAACCGGTAATGGTATTTATGATATTGTTGATATTGTTGTTATATTGATATTGGCTTGTAACCAGTAGGAAGAGCTTTGAGGAAGATATTGTAAACCGGTATGTTAGTTTGTGAGTGAAACAGGTAAATTGGTGTATAAGGTTAAACCCTTTTCTATGCAATGTAACTGGTAGACCCTACCAGTTGTTTTTTTGTTAAACCCTAACTAATCAAGTTTATTGGTTTAAGATCTAATGATGAGCAGTAATGATGGAGACACGTGTGATCATTGAATGGGGATTAGTTTAGATTGTTTTTGGCATGTTTGTTTGTTTGTTTGATTGTCTAGGGAATGAGAAAAGTGGATTGCATCTAATGCATAGCGTGTGATGAGTTACAAAGTCTGATGAAGTGGTGATCATGGAGCAGCTGGAATTTTCTTGAAGAATGTGAAAAGGTTGTTATGGTTTCTAATGGTCAAAATTGAACCGACCTGTTTGTAATCTCTATGAGAGAATTAGGTTTTTCTTTTGTTACCGACCTAATTGATTTGTATTTAAGGTTGATGAGGTTGTTTGTAAGAGTGGTTGCAAAGCGTTGGTTGAAACCAGCTGAGTGTGTGGTTGCCTAACCGGAGAATGGATCTGCAATTTGTGTAGAAGCAGATTGAAGCTTAAAAGGATCTGATCAAGCAAATGTAGTGCTATTCAGACAGATCAAAAAAACCTGTTGTTTTCTAACAATTACAGCAAAAGTGAAATCCCCTAGCTAGGTAAGCTCTAACAAGCTTGGTTACTTCTCAAATCCTCTAACAAGGTGGTCCATTAGCTTCGATTCTAAAACCCTCTATCGAGGTTACTCCTAACAGGGTATTTTTCTTTTCATCAAGGCATTTTGTAAATCCCTTAACCGGGTGATTCCTAACAGAATAAGTTCTTAACAAGACCTATTGTAAAATCTTTAACAGGCTTGGCTCCTAGCAAGGCGAACTTTAAAAGAGTTCAGATAGCTATCCTTGTGAGTCTTAGCTCATCGTGGTTTTTACCTATTTGGATTTTCCATGTATAAACATTTGTGTCAAGTGGTGAATGTTTTTGTCGTTATGATCTTATTTGTTGATTTGATTAATTTTTGATAAGACATGATAACTGGAAGCATTGAGAGATTAAATATGTTGATATATGGTTAATCATTTGATTTTTACAAGATTGAAGTTGTTTACTATAAAGTTGTTATAATAGTTAACCAGTTGATGCTAAGTATTGATCTTGGTAGTGAAAGTTTACTTTGTGAGTTTGAATTTGAGATTGGGAAGTTTGTATCAGTTTTTTCAGTGTACTGATTCACCCCCCCACCTTCTCAGTATTCTACCAGATACTTATTCTTTCATCATACCATCAGAAAAGACTTATCTTCTCATCTTCTTCCATCTTCAAAGTTTCATACCTTACCCGGAAACCTTCAAGTTTTGCAATTTTCACAGCCTGGTCACCTTCATAAAGAGTTTCAAGCTTTTTCTAGATAAACTTTGCATTCTCCAACTCTATGACATTCAATAGCTTTTCATCAGATAGGGCACTTAACAATGCTTCTTTAGCTCTGACATCATTTTCAATCTTCTTTTGTTCATCATCAGGTGTCGGTGTTCCAAAATTAGGATCATGAGGCATATACCCTTTCTCCACTATCTCCCAAACTTCATCTCCAAGAGATCTAAGATGAATCTTCATTCTCTCCTTCCATATTTTGTAATTTGTACCATCAAATATGAAACTCTCCTTCTGATAGGGATTGAATGTAGAACTAGAAGCAGTTGCCATCAGATCTCCTCAAGCGGTAAGCTTCTGTAGAGAGGATCTCACTCTGATACCAATTGTTAGACAAATCTGATACCGGGAGTAAACTGAGAGGGGGGGTGAATCAGTTTACCATCAGAAATAAAAACTAATGCATATAAAAACCATTAAACTGGAGCACAAATAAACCAACACAATGAAGGATAGAACATGAAAGCAAGTACACACAACACCAATATTTTGACGTGGAAAACCCAGTAAAGGGAAAAACCATGGTGGGAAACCCTACTCACAATCAAATAATACTTATGTAGCAGTATGTGAGATTACAATGGGGATTGCACTTGAAATTGGGCCAACCACCTAGAGCTCATTGCTCGTCACAAAAATAAGTCTCACTGACTTACAAAAACATCGGACTACAATCTGGAAAGAATGAACTGCGAAAGTAGCATCTCCTAATGCTTGATATAGTTCTAGTTAAGCACAGATGTCTGCCCTACAATACAAAAACCTTCACCAAATGATATATCACTTGTTCATACATAAACCTTCCTCTGATAATGCAAACATAACTATCGATCCCATCCATCCATCGATATCCAAATTACATGAATAAGTCACCAATAAATACAGATCATCAACCTTATTGACAAGGTCGGCTAAACCATAAACCCGTAATAACAAAAATTATATTACACGATATCACTAGACCAATATTATGATTTAAATTACATAGCATGGACCTAAATCAAGTAACCAAACAATTCCATTTGCCGAAAATTCCGCTAACACCAAAATCCAACACGCTTCACCAAACAGTAGAAACCCTTAGTGAAGTAACATAGAAAGTCTAACTGGATCCAAATAGGACCACCATAACAGCACGCCAGCCAAAGCAAAGTCACCAAATACTCGAAATATAATCTAGAAGCACCTTTAGTGTGATAGAAACTGATTCCATAAGCCAGACCAAAATTGTCTGACCAAAACACCAAATATCACTTACCGGTAAAGCTAACCGGTACCGGGAAATACCAACTAGGAACATAAGTGATAGTTACCATAGCACCAAAACATGAACCAACAGAATATGGCAAACAAATAACCATCTATAGTAAGCATCCAAAATCGATTCCAGAGATTTGATCATACTAGATCAGAATCATAGCCAAAACCAAGATGATCACCAAGACTAATTGGGATAGGTCCAACCGGGATACAGTGTTGACATCAATGACAACACTTAACCAAATCCATCATATTGCCAACATAAAATCTTATCGAAGAGAAGTTGCATTTAATGTTTTTGTAAAGATGTAGATATTCATAAGGATTTAATTTCCATAATTTCTCATATATTCCCAAAATGTAAACAAGGATACATCAATATCCAATTACAATGTTCATCTCATAAGAGGGATAATACAACAAATGAGACCATAAAGGTCGATTACATCAATAAATATGACAATGATACTATGAAGTCTCTAATAGCCTTGAGCTCCACTCCATCTTCTATCATGAGATGAGAATATGATCTAGTTGTTTTTTCACCCAACCATAAAGCGTAAGCTTCACCAGTTCTCTTCAAGTAATAAAGAGTTCCTGACCCTGTACGAGGTACCTAGCAATCCAAAACTAACGGGTGGGATGGAATCTAGTGCAACATGATGCAACTAACAAAGATTTCACATATGAACACATATTATCCTAACATCGTGATATGGCAAAGAGTGAAAAACATAGCAATCATCTAGTATCAAATGATTAATCAACTTTGGCCAAAGAATTTTATGTCGACTACCGACAAACAAATCTAAAATAGAGACCTACCCTTCTTTGTTTACCCATATTCGACACTCATCCATAAATATAAAAATTAGAACATTTCACATAGTTTTGTAAGAACGTAAGGTGAAAGTTACCCTTCCCAGTAGGTATAAAAACAAAATCGCTATCCCCTTAGGATCATATGATTGTTTATGACATCTTTCATGTAACATAATTACTATTTCCTATCTCCCTTTGTCTTCTAGCATCAAATGCACCATCTTTAGAAAAGACTATTTAACATGGGACACTTATAATTAAGTTTGTTCTAATCAACTCACTAATAATACAAAAGTGATAATTTGTCACGTTAAACTCTTTGATAATATAAGAGTAGTGCATTTAATTATATCTCAAATATACAACTTAAAATAATTTTATGAATTTATTAATATTTTTAAACAACAAAAAAAGAACCAATTTAATTTTCACGTTTCATCATTATATTTTTTATTTTAATACCACCAAAATAAAATTAAAAAACATTAAGTAAACAAAAAATAAGAAAATTATACCTTAATATCTATTTGTGATAAATAAAATAGAAAACTCTTTATTTCTAATTTTATATTTCATAGTTTCTAATTTCTATAAAAATAACAATAAATATCTAAAATCTAATTTCTAAATCCTTTTCTCCCTTTTTATTTATTTTAAATAATTTCCTAAAGAAGATCTAATCATCTTAATTCAAGATGATTACTTTTCATTACAAGAGCATGAGATATATTTTACCACTATTTTTTAAGGAAAAGGGAAGTCATATAGAAGTTAACTAGCATATATATTTTAAATTTTAAATTAATCTATATAAAATACACCGAGAGATATACTTCTCGAGGTACCTATTTTTAATCTATTTAACATGCTAAAGTCAAATAGGCTCCTCGAAAAGGATATCTCTCAGCATATTTTATATAGATTAAATTAAAGTTTAAGGTATATATGCTAGTAGCAGCTGTGCAACGCAACATTGAAAACATAAACAAATGCAGTATATAATTATATAGTATCTTTTTCTTGAATTGAATTAGATGTATGGTTATGTTTAGGTTTTAGGGTTAGGACTAAGGATTATTGCTAGGGTTAGGGCTAGGATTATTATTGATAAGGTTAGGGCTTTAATCATGGTTATTATAAGGGTTATGGTTTGGGATAGGGTTTACAGTTAGGATTAGTATCATAGTTAGGACTAACATAATGTTTAGGTTTAGGTTTAGCGTTAGGGTTAGGAGTTACATCATGGTCAAGGTTAAGGCTTGGGTTACGGTTAGCATTTACATCATGGTTAGGGTTAGGTTTTAAGTTTAGGGCTAGGGATTATTGCTCTAGGGTTAGGTTTTAGGTTTATAATAAGGATTACTATTATGGTTATGGTTTATGTCATGGTTGAGGTGAGGGTTAGGGTTAGGTTAATGTTAGATTAGGGTTATTATTAGGATATTGGGTTAGGATTTAGGGTTATGGTTTATATAATGCTTGGGGTGAGGGTTAGGGTTAAGGTTTAGGGTCAGGGTCAACATCATAGTTAGGGTTGGTTCTAAGTTTAGGGTAATGGTTTGGGTTAGAATTTACATCATCGATAGCATTAGGGTTGGGATTATGGTTAGGGTTAGGGATTAATATTAAGGTTGGGGTTAGAGTTTAGGGTGAGGATTAGGATTATGGTTAGGCTTTGGAGTTAAGGATAAGAATAGGTTTTTGATTAGGTATAAGGATTATTGTTAGTGTTAGGGTTTAGGGCTATGGTTAGGATTAGGGTTATGCTTAGAACTATGATTAGGGTTAGGGTTTAGAGTTATAGTTAGGTTTAGGTTAAGGATTAGAGTCAGGTTTAGGGTTTACATTATTGTCAAGTTTAGAGTTGAGGTAATTATTAGGATTAGGGTTAGGATTAAGGTTAGAATTAGGATTAACGTTAGGGGGAGGATTATAGTTAGGGGTATATAATAGTAAGGGATAGTGTTAGGGTTGGGGTACGGTTAGTATAATAGATTGAATTAGGGTTTAAGATTTTTTTTACCTAGTTTTATCATAGTCAGCTTTAGGTTAATGGTTATGTTTAGAGAAGTTTAGGTTTAGGGTTTTGATTATGGTAAAGTTTAGGGTTATGATAATGGTTAGGGTTAGGGTTTAGGCTTATGGTTAGGATTATGATTACGCTTAGGATTAGGGTTTAGGGTTATGGTTAACATTAATATTTATATTATTAATAAGGTTGGGGTTAGAGTTAGGATTATTGTTAGTGTTAAGGTTATGATTTAGGGTTAGGACTAGGGTTATGATTATGGTTAGGGTAAGGGTTTACGCCATGGTTTGGATTAGGGTTGTAATGCATAATGTATAATTGTATGTAATTGTATTATTTCCCTATGTGGTAAGAATAATAGTTAGGGTTAGGATTTAGGCTTATGGTTAGGATTATGATTACGCTTAGGATTAGGGTTTAGGGTTATGGTTAAGGTTAGTATTTACATCATTAATATGGTTAGGGTTAGAGTTAGGGTTATGTTTAGTGTTAAGGTTATGATTTAGGGTTAGGATTAGGGTTATGATTATGGTTAGGGTAAGGGTTTACACCATGGTTTGGATTAGGGTTGTAATGCATAATGTATAATTGCATGTAATTGTATTATATCCCTATGTGGTAAGAAAATTTGAGAAAGTGGGTGAGGGAAAATTTAAGGCTTGAACCAAGACACATACTTTAGGATTATGGTTAAGGATATGATTAGGGTTAGGTTTATATCATACTTAGGTTTAGGGTTTAATTTTAGAGTTAGATGTAGGGTTATGGTTTAGATTTTAGGGTTAGGACTAAGTATTATTGCTAGGGTTAGGGTTAGGATTATGATTAGAGTTAGGCTTTAGGGTTATGGTTAGGATTACGGTTAGTAGGCTAAGGGTTTAGGGCTATGGTTCAGATTGTCGATAGGGTTAGGGTTTATACCATGGTTAGGCATAGAGTTAGGGTTTATACCATAGTTAGGCATAGGGTTAGGTTTAGGGTTAAATATCAAGGTTAGGATTATGGTTGGGGTTTAGGTATAAGATTAGGGTTAGGGTTAAAGTTGAGGGTTAGTGTTATGGTTGAAGTTTAGGGATAGGGTTAGGGTTATGATTAGGGTTATGATTAGGGTTACGATTTATATGATATGGTTAGGGATATGGTTATGGTTAAGGTTGAAATTTACATCTTATTTGGGGTTAGGGTTAGGATTATAGTTAGGCTTAGGGTTTAAAGTTATGGTTAAGATTATGGATAGGATTAGGGTTTATATCATGACTAGGTTTAGGGTTATGGTTAGAACTATGCTTAGGGTTAGATTTAGGGTTAGGGTTAGGGTTAGTTTGATTGGGGGTTAGGTTTAGGGTTGTGCTTCAATTTCGTGGTTATAGGTTTTAATTTAAAAATAGTTAATTATTAATCAATTCATTAATTTTAAATTTAATTATTGTACATACTATTTCTCAAATTTGAGAGGTGATATTTGTTATATTTAACCCAGATGGTTAGGGTTAGCATTATGGTTTAGGATTATTGTTAACAATATGGTTATGGTTAGGTTTAAATCATGCTTATAGTTAGTGTTAAGGTGTAGGGTTAGGGTTTAGGTTTATGGTTAAGTTAGAGTTAGGTTTAATGTTCAAGGTTTAGGGTTTCAAGTTAAGGTTATAATTAATTAGGGTTAAGGTTCAATTGTACAATTAGGGTTTAATTATGGTAAGGATTTAATTAGGATCAAGGTTGGGGGTAGATTAAGATTAGGTTGGATAAGGATTAGTTTTAATTAGGGTGAAGGTCAAGTTTAGGGATAGAGTTTAATTAGGATTAGAGTTTAATTAGGGTTAGGGTTAAATAATCTTATTAATTGAACAAATAATCCTAATACTAACATTCTAAACTAAATATGAGGGTTAAGTTTTATTGTTGGGTTTAGGTTTTGGGGTGAGAACTAAGGATCATTTTTAGGGTTAGGGTGTAGGGTTATGATTAAGTTAGGGTCAAGGTTAGGGCTACGATTATGATTAGGGTTAGGGTTTAAGGTTATGGTTAGGATTATGGTTTATGTCATGATTGAGGTTAGGGTTAAGATTTTGATTATGGTGAGGATTGTGGTTTAGATCTATGGTTAGGATTATTGTTAAGGTTAGAGTTTACATCATGGTTAGGGTTGGGGTTAGGATTTTATTTAGGGTTTACATAATGGATAGGGTTAGGTTTAGGATTATGGTTAAGGTTTACATCATGGTTATGTTTAGGGTTAGGATTATGGTTAGGGTTAGAGTTTACTATTATGATTAGGGTTATAGCTTTGGTTTAGGGAAAATGTTAGGATTAAGGCTAGGTTTAGGGTTTAGTGTTATAGTAAGGGTTAGGTTTAGGTTAGTGTTAAGGTGAGGGTTATGTTTACCTCATGATAAGGGTTTGGATTGGGATTATGCTTAGGGTAAGGGCTTACGATTATGGTTAGGTTTATGGTTAGGACTAAGGTTTACATCATGGTTAGCATTATGGTTAGGATTAAGGTTTACATAATGGTAAGGGCTAGGTTTAGGGTCTAGGATTATGGGTAGAATTATGCTTGGGGTTTACATCATGGTTAGGATTAGCATCAGGGTTTAAGATTATTGTTAGTGATATGGTTAGGGTTAGGTTTACATCATTATTAGGATTAGCATTAGGGTGTAGGGATAGGGTTAGGATTACAATTAGGGTTAGGGTTTGCATCATGAATAAGGTCAAGGTTACTATTAGGGTTAGGGTTAAAGTTAGAGACATGTTTTGGGTTATGGTTAGGGTTGGGACTAAGCATTATTATTAGGGTTATGGTTTGTGTTATGGTTAAATTAGATTTAGGTTTAGGGTTAAGGGTTAATGTTATAGATAATTAGGGTTAGGGTTCAATTATGATTAGGGTTTGGGTTATGATCAAGTTTAGGGTTAGAATTATGGTTTGGTTAGGGTTAGGGTTTATTTTAATTACATAAGGATTTAAGTAATGATTAGCATTAGGTTTAGGGTTATGATTTACACCATGCCTAGGGCTAGGGCTAGGTTTAGGGTCTAGGATTATGGATTATGGTTAGGGTATACATCATGGTTAGGGTTAGCATTGGGGTTTAGGATTATTATTAACAATATGGTTAGGGTTATGTTTACATCATTCTTAGAGTTAGTGTTCTGATTGATTAAAAAATAGGTTTTAAGGACCCGAAACCATTACATCATAGAAAGAAAAAGAGCAGCAAAAGGAATTAAAGTCCGCATACATAGCAACTGGCCAAAAGACCAGCGAATAGAAAGAACAACAAAACAACAAAACACAGCAAAGAAACTGAGGAGACACTACATAGCAATTTTCTTTAGCAGATCCTCTGCCTTTATCACCAACTCATCATAGGTCGCCCCGACAGCTTTCAGCTCTTCCAAATCCTTATTCATTTTCTTTTCCTTCCTCTTGCCTCTAGTGCGGGTTCTGGGGCCTTGAGCTTCCCCTGTTCCTTCAGCGTCCAGATCAATTTCCTGGATTTCCTTATCGTCATCAAGCTTACTGATGAGGGTATGAGTATTATTGGCTGAGATTTTCAGAATACTAAGGCTCTGCTCCGCAATATTCTTAAGGCACTCCTCAATTTTTTCCACTTTGGTGACTGTATCCGAGAGTGTTTTTTCACTAGTGTCCGCAAGGTTTTTTCTGTCCAGCATCTCCTTTTCAATCTTCTCAAACCTGGGGTTAAAAGCATCTCTGATGTCTTCCGCTTTAGAAATAGTGTTTTTTAGGTCCTCGATATAGTCAGCCATTGTATTCCCCTCTCCAATATTAATGGTCTCCAGAATCAGGACTCTATTGCATAGTTTTTTATACTCATCTGCAGCTTTCTTGTAACCATCAATGAGCCATTCAATAGTTTTCATAAAACCATTCAAGGCCTCGGGAGGAGGGCCAAAAGAGGGAGTCGCTTTTCCAAGGGTTACCTATTCATCTTTAGGGATATGGAGGGCAGAGATAGTGTCGGCAGCCCTGAGAGTCTCTTCCATTGTCTCCTTATCCAAGTTGTGCTTGGCTTCCAGGGTCCTAGCTTTCTTGTTAGCTTCCGGTTCCTTGCCAGTCTCCTCTTTTTTCTTATGCTTCTTCCGGGTCTGGGCTTGGTTTTTACTTTTCTTCTTCAACAACCCCTTAGGGTTCTTCTTCTCCTTAGAATAATCTGAATCCTCTTCTTCCGAAGAGATGCTGATCAAGGGTTCGCTTTGAATTTTTTTGCCCTTAGAAGATGAGGGTCTTGATTTCCTCTTCTTACTACTCTCATACTCTGAGTCATCAAAGCTATCCTCATTATCAGACGAGGAGTCATTGTCAGATTCCTCCTCCTCCGAAAAAGTAGAATCAGACATATCTTCCTCAGAGTCCATAGAGAGCTGCATCCGGTTAATTTGACTGGCCTTTAAATGGTCATAAATGAGGACCATAAGACCTTGGTGCATTGCAGTATCGCCCAGAGGATTCTCTTTGTAGGCTTTTAGGGAGGCATTCATTGAGAAAAGCAAGAAATAAGGAAAATTCACCTTATCATTATGCCTAAAATGGTTTAACAAAACAAAATGATACCCATAGACTTTCGTAAACCTACCATCTAGAGTTATATACCACATTAAAACAAAGAGAATTTCCCGCTAGGGTTTGGCAAAAGCCTTAGGCGGGTAATAGGTTTTGCTCAACTTTACCAGTCTTTTTTTCTCTTTCTCAGTAATCGGGTACCTTTCAATGGCTTCCCTGCTGACCTTCCTGTCTCTATAGAAGTTGCAGCCTTCCCTGTTGAGACCCGTAGCTTTAGCAATTAAATCTTCATCAATTTCCACCATTTGATCACCCATTTTTAGCATGCCCTTCTTCCAATTTTTGCAGAAGAGGCTAGTTACCATTCCATCATGGCCGTGTAGTCTCTCTATGAAGTTCAACAAACCACCCTTCTACAAAATACCCCACACCTCATCCTTCTATTTCCACTCCTTGCAACTACTTGGCTCATATCGTCTCCTATTTCCGCTCATGGTGTCGCTTCTCACAGCCAAATTTTGAAAATTGCAGAGCTGGTAAAACAGAGAGCTTTTTGGAGCTAAAACAAATACCTAGAAAGTGTGTGAGTCGTTGGCCTTAATGATCTGATTGATTATAAAACAAGCTTTGATGGCATTGATGTTATAATGAGTGATTTTCTCATTATAGAAATAACTCGAAGTGCTTACATCAGTACTTTTCATAATTACCCTGTCAATCAAGAGTCTTTGGGGTACTTTGATATCGTTCATCACTTATGATTTGTCTGACATCTTCGGGGATTCCGCTCTCACCCATCCACGTGGTAATTTTCTCATTCTTAACCGCCACATTTGCAGCCCAATCAGCAGAACAGTTGGCCTCCCGATAGATATGGGATATATGGCATTTTTTAAAGGTTCTAATGATGTCAATAGCAAAAATGATTATGTTGTGAATCAACCATGAGGGTTTTGAAGTCCCATTGAGGCACTTGATTATATTATTTGAGTCCCCCTCTATCCAAAGATAGGGGCAATTCCATTTTTTAGCTAGGATAATGCCTTGAAGAGCTGCCATGGCTTCCGCTTTATGAATGGTTTGTGTACCAATAGGGACAGCAATCATCTCTTTGCAAATGCCTCTATGATCTCTAAGAATAGCTCCACAACCTAAAGGACCTAGGTTTCCTTTGGCTGCACCATCAAAATTGATTTTGAGCCAGCCTTGGGGAGGGGTTTGCCATTTAGCTTCAAGCCTTTTATTATAGCTGAGATTAGGACCATCAGTGATCTTCATATTCCAAGCCCTTAAGATATTTCACTCCAGGGAGTTGTTTGAGTAACAAGACCCCTCCATGATTCCCATATTTTCCTGGATAGCCCTTTGAATTTTCTAGAAAACAATATCATGATTTAGGGAAACATCCCTGAAGATTCGGTTGTTTCTTTCTTTCCAAAGACCCCACAAAATGTGAGGAAGAGAGAGCTGCCACATACATCTCATAAAAGAGTTAGTCCATTGAATTTTCTAGGAGGATAACAAATCTCTGATGTTACTAGGAAACACCCAGGCTAAGCTAAAGCTCTTGAGGAAACTTTCCCAAACAGAGGCTAAGAAGGAACAGTGGAGGGAAAGGTGGTCCACAGACTCTTCCTCTTGAAAGCACAACACACACCTGTTTGGAAGGGCAAAAACTCTGCCCTTTAGGTTGTCAACAGTAAGGATCTTATTTTGGAGGATAGTCCAGAAGAAAAAATTGATTTTGGGAGTGAGACATTTTATCCAAGCTTTAGACTAGAAAGGATTTATAGGAGGGGGGGGGGATACGACACAATACATCAAAGACATAGTTAAAATACCTTTGGGATCATGCTTCCAAATCAGGGAGTCCTCTTCATTATTCAGCCAAATAGCAGACAGATGGGTCTTGAGCTTAGAAAGGCTAGGGTGGATACTATCAATGTTCTGCCAACTATTCCCATCCCAGTAATCTGCCACTAAGGAGCCAAAAGAGCCAATACAGGAAGGGGCATGGGAGGCCCATTCATGGGAATCCATTAGGGGTTTATCAAAAAGCCAGGGATCCTCCCAGAATCTAACTTTTCTGCCATTTCCAAGTTTCCATATCACTCCTTTAGCAATCACATCTTTACATTTAGAAACATGGTTCCAAATATGGGATCCATTTATGTTGAAATCTGAATTAAGAAAAGAAGAGAGAGAAGAAGACAGGAGAGAATACTTACTTCTCCAAATTTTGCACCATTCAGAATCAGAATGAAACCATCTCCAAGCTTGTTTGGACAAGAGAGCTTCATTTAAAGTACGAATCCTCCTGAGACCCAGACCACCTTTTCTTTTCGGCCTACAAACCTAATCCCATGCCACCAAGGACATTCTTTGCTTTTCCTCAACCCCAGACCATAGGAATCGTCTTTGAATTTTCTCAATAGCTTCAGCATACTTGACTGGAATTCTGAAGAGACTAAGAGCATAAATAGGAATACTTTGAAGAGTAGCCTTAAGGAGAAGGAGCTTACCAGCTTGACTTAAGAGGGACCCTTTCCAACCTGCAAGTTTTTTGTGAAATTTGTCAACTAGAGAACTC